>NC_138294.1:51429106-51466606 GCF_965601325.2 Salmo salar | reverse complement strand
CGCTTCACCAATATCCAATGGTATAGAGTGGCGCGAATTACAAATACCTCAAAAATGCAAAAACGTCAATTTTTCAAACATATGACTATTTTACACCATTTTAAAGACAAGACTCTCCTTTATCTAACCACATTGTCCGATTTCAAAAAGGCTTTACAACGAAAGCAAAACATTAGATTATGTCAGGAGAGTACCCAGCCAGAAATAATCACACACCCATTTTTCAAGCTAGCATATATGTCACAAAAACCAAAACCACAGCTAAATGCAGCACTAACCTTTGATGGTCTTCATCAGATGACACTCCTAGGGCATTATGTTATACAATACATGCATGTTTTGTTCAATCAAGTTCATATTTATATAAAAAAACTGCTTTTTACATTAGCATGTTTTGTTCAGAACTAACATACCCACCGAAAACCTCCAGTGAATTTACTAAATTACTCACGATAAACGTTGACAAAAAACATAACAATTATTTAAAGAATTATAGATACAGAACTCCTTTATGCAATCGCGGTGTCCGATTTTGAAATAGCTTTTCGGTGAAAGCACATTTTGCAATATTCTGAGTAGATAGCCCGGCCATCATGGCTAGCTATTTTGACGCCCACCAAGTTTGGCACTCACCAAACTCAGATTTACTATAAGAAAAATTGGATTACCTTTGCTGTTCTTCGTCAGAATGCACTCCCAGGACTTCTACTTCAACACCCAATATTGTTTTGGTTCCAAATAATCCATAGTTATATCCAAATAGCTCCGTTTTGTTCGTGCGTTCAAATCACTATCCGAAGGGTGACACGCCGGCGCGTTTCGTGACAAAAAAAATTCAAAATATTCCATTACCGTACTTTGACACATGTCAATTTTTATGCGATTTTTCTCGTAAAATAGCGATAATATTCCAACCGGGAGACGTTGTATCCGTTCAAACACAAAAGAAGAAGAAAGAAGAAAATGGAATCATCACATGCATGCGCACGCCAGTGCCATTGTTCTCAGAAGTACCACTCTCCAAAACCCCTACTGTTTTTCGCCCAGAGACTGCAGAGTTATCGTTACACATTCTGGCGCCTTCTGAGAGCCAATGAAAGCCTTAGAAAATGTCACGTTACAGCAGAGATCGTGTATTTTCGATAAAGAGGCTACAGAAGGCCAAGAAATGGTCAGACAGGGCACTTCCCATATAGAATCTTCTCAGGTTTTGGCCTGCCATATGAGTTCTGTTATACTCACAGACACCATTCAAACAGTTTTAGAAACTTGGTGTTTTCTATCCAAATCTACAAATTATATGCATATTCTAGTTTCTGGGCAGGAGTAATAATCAGATTAAATCGGGTACATTTTTTATCCGGACGTGAAAATACTGCCCCCTATCCCAAACAGGTTAAGTTTGGGTCCGTCACAGTGGTCAGGTATTCTGCCACTGTGTACTCTCTGTTTAGGGCCAAATAGCATTCTAGTTTGGTCTGTTTTTTTGTTAACTACTTGACATATTGGAAAGAATTATATATTTTTTTCTCATGATTTGGTTGGGTCTAATTGTGTTGCTGTCCTGGGGCTCTGTGGGGTCTGTTTGTGTTTGTGAACAGAGCCCTAGGACCAGCTTGCTTAGGGGGCTCTTGTCCTGTTCATCTCTCTGTAGGTGATGGCTTTGTTATGGAAGATTTGGCAATCGCTTCCTTGTAGGTGGTTGTAGAATTTAATGGCTATTTTCTGGATTTTGATAATTAGCGGGTATCGGCCTAATTCTTCTCTGCATGCATTGTTTGGTGTTTTACGTTGTACACCAAGTTTATTTTTTGAAGAATTCTGAATGTAGAGTCTCAATTTGGTGTTTGTCCCATTTTTTTGTGAATTTTTGGTTGGTGAGCGGACCCCAGACCTCAGAACCATAAAGGGCAGTTGGTTCTAAATTTTATTCTAGTAATTTTTGCCAGATCCTAATTGGGATGTCGAATTTTATGTTCCTTTTGATCGTTCTCTCTCTCTGTATCGCTATCACTCTCTGTATCGCTATCTCTCTCTGTATCGCTATCTCTCTCTGTATCGCTGTCGGCCTCTGCATCGCTATCTCTCTCTGCATCGCTATCTCTCTCTGCATCGCTATCTCTCTGCATCGCTATCTCTCTCTGCATCGCTATCTCTCTCTGCATCGCTATCTCTCCCTGCATCGCTATCTCTCTCTGCATCGCTATCCCTCTCTGCATCGCTATCCCTCTCTGCATCGATATCTCTCTCTATATCGCTATCTCTCTCTGCATCGCTATCTCTCTCTGCATAGCTATCTCTCTCTGTATCGCTATCTCTCTCTGTATAGCTATCTCTCTCTGCATCGCTATCGCTCTCTGTATCGCTATCTCTCTCTGTATCGCTATCTCTGTATTGCTATCTCTGTATCGCTATCTCTGTATCGCTATCTCTGTATCGCTATCTCTCTCTGCATCGCTATCCCTCTCTGCATCGCTATCCCTCTCTGTATCGATATCTCTCTCTGTATCGCTATCTCTCTCTGCATCACTATCTCTCTCTGCATCGCTATCTCTCTCTGCATCGCTATCTCTCTCTGCATTGCTATCTCTCTCTGCATTGCTATCTCTCTGTATCGCTGTCTCTCTGCATCGCTATCTCTCTCTGTATCGCTATCTCTCTCTGCATCGCGATCTCTCTCTGTATCGCTATCTCTCTCTGTATCACTTTCTCTCTCTGTCTCACACAAACAGGCAAAGACACTCAACCCACTGAAGAGAATATGCATCATTTCAGGAAGCCATATGATGATACCAAATCAAATGTTATTTGTCACATGCGCCGAATACAACAGGTGTAGACCTTACCGTGACATGCTTCCTTACAAGCCCTTAAGTAGAGTCATGTATTTATGGTGGAATGTCTCAGAGCTGGGTCAGGAGGAGCAGAGAGGGCTTATCCTCTACTAGCGTGTCTAGAGGGAATCTTAATCTACTAGCGCCTCTTAAGTGGCCTAACTCACTCCTATTGACACAAAGCTTATGACCTTTGCTCTCTGTGCCGCCGCCCTGCAGCCGGAGATGAGGGGGTCCTGTCGGCACACAGTCTGGCCCCAGAGCTGTTACCGTGGCGACGCGGTGGCCACAGGCCCCCCAGGACAGAGAAAGGATCAGCTGGCATGACAGCCTGCCTACAGTCCTGTCAACGGCAGGGCCGCTCCCGGAATGGTGTGTGTGTGTGTGTGTGTGTGTGTGTGTGTGTGTGTGTGTGTGTGTGTGTGTGTGTGTGTGGGGTAGGTAGGGTATCTGTTTGTGAGAGGGAGACGATGGCAGGCTGTTGCTATTGTGAGGTTGAATAGAAATACCATAACTATTGTGAAGCCACTCACTCTGACCCTGGGAATAATGAAAAGTGCCAATGGGAGACCTTGTATGTCTGAGAGAAATGTGCCGTCCGTTGTCTAGTGTCTGTCTGTCCGTCCGTCTGTCTGTCTGACTTCCAGTAGATAAGAAAGCACACAGACTGTCAGGGGGCTTGCTATCAGAGACGTTTTTGTGTGTGTGTGCCTTTGTGTGTGTGTATGTGTGTGTGTGTGTGTGCTGAGGGTGGGGTCAGAGGTTTGCTACAACACACTCCAATTCAAATCCAATTTACTTTTCTTTATTACACTTCCCTCTCTCTCTCCATCTCTGCCGTGTTTCTCGCCCTCTCTTTGTGTGCCTGACATTTTCTGGGTAAATATTTGCCGCGCTCGTTTGGCCTGCAGGCGAGGGGTGAGAGGCGCTGCCGTCAGCCCCCCATCATGGGAAGAATAGAGATGTGGTGGGCAGACACAACACAACACAACACACGGTGGAACACACTGTGTCACACTGTGGCCATCTCTGTGTTATCAATCTATTTAACACACAGTCAGACCAAACCAATTAAGCATATAGAAGCGTTTTCAATTAAGCCCCTGGCACATGTTAATCTGTGTTGTTAATCTGTTTTTTTTGTTCGATTTCCTGGTTCCACTGGATGCAATGTGTCCCAGCAAGCCCATAATTAAATCTCTCTTTTGCTGCAGCCAGTGTTTCCCCTAAATTCATTTAGCAGCGGCAGGCCGCCTAAAACCAGACTAGGACCAGATATAAAGTATGTAGGAAAAAAAATTGAGCGAAATATTGACAAGATCATCTTTGAGAATTAACAACCACCAAATAAAAACTAGGCGGGGAGAATCTAAGGGCCTCTTCACACTTACTACACTTTGCGTAAAAATACCGTCGGCTACACATATTACTACGATGTAAACTTGTGTACTTGCTACGTCTCGACCTCTACCTCTGGAGGTAGAACACGACGCTAGCCCGACAGTTGCCCCCTTGAAGCAGGGCAGTGTAAACAGAATTGTCTTGTTGAGCCAACACTCCTACTGTATAAATGGTAATAGCAGAGCAATGTTTTTGAAACAGCTGAAATGTACAGACATATGAGACTTGTTTTATTGTTTTTACCTGAAACTGCAGTAACAGCCTGTTGCATTCTGAAACTGCAGTAACAGCCTGTTACATTCTGAAACTGCAGTAACAGCCTGCTACATTCTGAAACTGCAGTAACAGCCTGCTACATTCTGAAACTGCAGTAACAGCCTGCTACATTCTGAAACTGCAGTAACAGCATGTTACATTCTGAAACTGCAGTAACAGCCTGATACATTCTGAATCTGCAGTAACAGCCTGTTACATACTGAAACTGCAGTAACAGCCTGCTACATTCTGAAACTGCAATAACAGCCTGTTACATTCTGAAACTGCAGTAACAACCTGTTACATTCTGAAACTGCAGTGACAGCCTGTTACATTCTGAAACTGCAGTAACAGCATGTTACATTCTGAAACTGCAGTAACAACCTGCTACATTCTGAAACTGCAGTAACAGCCTGTTACATTCTGAAACTGCAGTAACAGCTTGTTACATTCTGAAACTGCAGTAACAGCCTGTTACATTCTGAAACTGCAGTAACAGCCTGTTACATTCTGAAACTGCAGTAACAGCATGTTACATTCTGAAACTGCAGTAACAACCTGCTATATTCTGAAACTGCAGTAACAGCTTGTTACATTCTGAAACTGCAGTAACAGCCTGTTACATTCTGAAACTGCAGTAACAGCCTGTTACATTCTGAAACTGCAGTAACAGCCTGTTACATTCTGAAATTGTTGCAGTAGCTGCCAGCTGCACTGAGCCACGTAAAACTATGGAAGCCCATCCCCACCACCTAAAAACATACAAAAGTAGATCATACATATAGGACATATTTTTCATTTGTAACATTGTGTGGTGATTTCAGAGGTGGCACCACAGGTACCAGAGTGGTGGGAGGGGATGTTTTCCTGGGTCCCAGAGTTTTTCCTGATCTGGTAGTAGGCTAATCTAACCAACTCTGGACCCTAGTTGTAGCGTATTACGTAAATCAAATCAAACTTTATTTGTCACATGCGTTGAATACAACAAGTGTAGACCTTACCGTGAAATGCTTACTTACAAACCCTTAACCAACAGTGCAGTTCAAGAAGAGTGAAGACAGTATTTACCAAATATACTAAAGTAAAAAATAATAAAAAGTAACACAATAAAATAACAATAACAAGGTTATATACGGGGGGTACCGGTACCGAGTCAGTGTGCAGGGGTACAGGTTAGTTGAGGTAATTTGTACATAGTAGTAAATCAGCTGTAAAAAGTGTTCTATAAGGGCTGTGATGGGACCAGATTATTTCTCTAATCAGGTCATATGGTTAAAAAAAAGGACAACCCTTTACACAGACAAAGAGACTGTCATTGACGTGTGTGTAGGTGGCAGGGAAGCCAGGCGCAGGAGAAACCAACTTGGTGTAACTGGAGTAGTTTAATTAAGATAAAACAAACTCCAAAAACCAACGTACAATAAAAAAATAACATGGGTAAAATAACCCGTCACGCACCAATACAAATACACGCGCACATAACAACAAACAATCTCTGACAAGGACATGAGGGGAAACAGAGGGTTAAATACACAACATGTAATGAATGGGATTAGAACCAGGTGTGTAGAAAGACAAGACAAAACCAATGGAAAATGAAAAATGGATCAGTGATGGCTAGAAGACCGGTGACGTCGACCGCCGAGCACCACCCGAACAAGGAGGGGCATCGACTTCGGCAGAAGTCGTGACAGAGACAACAACTGTGATTGGACAATAGCATTTACAGGGCTGAGATGGTTGTATGCAGGATTTAATCGGATAGGCCTTTGGATCTGTAATTAAAAATATACTCATACAGTATGTCATCACTATTGTGTTGGTTGATTCATTCCAGTCAATAATTCTGGATTAAAAAGGTCTAGGTAGCCAAGCCACCCGAAGTGTGAATATAAACCACATTTGATCATATTCACATTTTCTCAGAACAAAAATAAATGGGCCTATAACTTAGTCCATAAAAACAGAACGTTACGTTACCCCTGGCCCAGATGGGATCAGAGTAAACAGGCTAGGCTACCTGCAGCTGTGGTTGTTATCAGTAGGCTACAGACTGAAGACTAATTGTGCACGTTGACAAATCATTCCATATAAAATAGTTTGTTTTGGTGAATTCACTTATACCCATGTTTTTGTTTTTAATGATTTGTATGATATTGATCAAAATGAAGCCTGGTTTGTTGTAATGTTGTAAGGTAGACCTACAGTACTTTTATATTCGTATGAGAGGGTTAATCGTTCATTTTTGATAGGTTAACATTACTTGATGAAGACATGCTGTTAGCAACTCTGTGCTCTTGAAGCTAAAATGTAATGAGTGTAGCCTACAGATGAGAAAATAAACCCTTTAATTGTCTGCACATACAGTACATGCTTGTGAATTGTTGCATCATTGAAGAGTGTAATATGTTTTAGAAGAAAAGTTTCTGTCATTGTTGAATAGTTTGTGTTTACTGCCTAGTGTAGCTACTGCGGACCAAGAATGTTGAGTTGGCGGTCACAGAGAAAGACAAGAATGTAATGCGAATTGAAAAGTATAATTCTCTTTCACCACCCCTCTTCTACAGACTTTCCTTCGTAGAGGGAATAGAGCCTAAAATTCTCTCCTATTGTTATAGTGTTTAAGTCACTCAGAGAGCATAAGAACACGGCAAAAGCCATGTGTACAATTGCAGCAAATGAGCTTTAACCTCTCTTGGGTATGTGGGACGTGACCATCCCACCTGCGGGACACACTCCCAACAGCCAGTGAAATAGCAGGGCGGCAAATTCAAAACAACCAAAATCTCATAATTCAAATTTCTCAAACATACGACTATTTTACACCATTTTAAAGATACACTTCTCCTTAATGCAACCACATTGTCTGATTTCAAAAAGGCTTTACAGCAAAAGCAAAACATTAGATTATGTTAGGACACCACCTAAACAAGAAAAGCCACACAGCCATTTTTCTAGCAAGGAGCGGCGTCACAAAAACCAGAAATACAGCTAAAATTAAGCACTAACCTTTGACGATCTTCATCAGATGACACTCATAGGACATCATGTTACACAATACATGTATGTTTTGTTCGATCAAGTTCATATTTATATCCAAAAACAGCATTTTACATTGGCGCATGATGTTCAGAAAATGTTTGCCTTCTAAAACTTCCGGTGAATACTCATCATAAACGTTGACAAAATATATAACAATTATTTAAAGAATTATAGATACACTACTTGTTAATGCAACCGCTGTGTCGGATTTCAAAATAACTTTATGGAGAAAGCACATTGTTCAATAGTCTGAGTACAGAGCTCAGCCATCAATGCAAGCTATACAGCTACCCGCCAAGTCATGGCATCAACAAAACTCTAAATTAGTGTTAGAAATCTTTCCTTACCTTTGCTGATCTTCGGCGGAATGCACTCGCAGGACTCCCACTTCCACAAGAAATGTTCATTTGTTCGATAAAGTCCATCATTTATGTCCAAACACCTCCGTTTTGTTGGCGCGTCCAGAACACTATTCCAAAGGCACGATGCGGGAGCGCAAATCAATAGACGAAAAGCTCAAAAGTTCCATTACCGTTTGTAGAAACATGTCAAACGATGTTTACAATCAATCCTTAGGGTGCTTTTAACATAAATAATCGATAATATTCCAACCGGACAATAGCGTATTTATTACAGAAAAAAAAAAAATGCTAGCCATGCGTGAACGTGCATGAAGTAACTACATGACCTCAGACAGTCCACTGCTTGAACCGGCTGATATTCCCTCAAAATTCACCATAGAAGCCTCAAACAACTTTCTAAAGACTGTTGACATCTAGTGGAAGCCTTAGGAAGTGCAAAATGACCCCACAGACACTGTAGTTTCAATAGGCAATGGTTTGAAAGACTACAAGTCTCAGATTTCCCACTTCCTGGTTGGATTTTTCTCAGGTTTTTGCCTGCCATATGAGTTCTATTATACTCACAGACATCATTCACAGTTTTAGAAACTTCAGAGTGTTTTCTATCCAAATCTACTAATAATATGCATATTCTAGTTTCTGGGTTCAAGTAGTAGGCAGTTTAATTTGGGTACGTTTTTCATCCGGCCGTGAAAATACTGCCCCCTACCCTAGAGAAGTTAAAACTGCACCTTTTCTCTCAGCCCCATGGCAATATGTGAATAATTGTACCAAATTAGCTTTAAAAAGGAAATGGTTTCTCTCAGCCCCATAACAGAACAGCTAAATGTTGTCGCTTCGGCAAATAGGACGGCTCTAAAAGGGGAAACACTGTCTGCAGCCTACTGCACAATACCTATTCCATTCTATTCAGACTCAGTCATTCTATCCTGTGCTCAATTGTAGCTCAGTCCTAACGTAGCCACATGTAGCTGTGCATGGCTGAGGCCCAGCCTGTCGGTCTGTCTGCCTGTCTGTCGGTCAGTCTGCCAGTGTGAATGGGTTTTGTGTGCGCCCACAATGGCAGGCGATAATACCATGTGATATAATCTGGTGCGGCACGGGGGACTTCATTCCCCTCCATTGTCCTGCTGGCTCCCTAATGGATCCGGGCCGCTCCCCAGCCCAACCTGCTAATCACAGGTTAATTCACTTCATTAGGGATGAGTGGAGATGCAGAGATGGAGAGATGGAGACGGGACACAGTGTGGTACCGCTGGGCTGTACAGGCTGCCTCCTCTATCCCGTCTCCCTCTCTCTTTCTCTCTCTCTATCGCTCTCTCTCTCTCCTCAACACTTATCTGGGAATCGAGGCATGCTCATTCTCCCAGTCAGTGTAATCTCCAATGCAGAGGGAATGTGTGTGTTGACGTGTGTGTGTCTGTGTTATATCAGTCCCTCATGTAAACACTATCGACAGTCATCACCTGTTGCCCTTGTGGCTCATTCCAGACAATCAACAGCCACAATACCCTGTCTGACCTACGGGTCATTAGACACGTACAAAAACAACCTCCAGATAGCCACGTTCCCAGCATAAACCTGTGTGGAAGTCAGAGAAATAGCCATTCAAGTTAGTCTTCATTTTAAGTTACGGTGCGATGTCACGATGGCATCTTCTGTGACAGCAGTCAATACATTTCCCCAACAGAGACGGCACGGGGAGATGTTAGGGGGTGGGGGGATGCAGGGGTAGTGTCAGGACCCTTCTGTGCATGCTTGGAATACATGCTGCAGAGAGGTGAGGGGGCTAGTGAGGGGGCTGGTGAGGGGGCTGGTGTGGGCTGGCTGATGTGGGGGCTGGTGTGGGGGCTGGTGTGGGGGCTGGTGTTGAGGGAGTCTCCTAGCTGTAGGCCAATAAACTAATCCCCCTCATTAACTCACAGCGCCCATGACCTTGCTGAGACCAAACACACACACACACACACTCAAACACACCAGCACACATAGGCACACAGTCTTGCTGTATTCTGTTTTTGTCCTTTTGACTGTATTCTACGAGTGTGAAAGAGGGTGTTTTTTTGGAGGGGCAGTAGTGGAGATCATTAACTGAAGTCCCACAGACAGAGCTGTAGTCCCTGTCACAGTGCCTGTAGAAAGCGGACAGCGCTGGAGAGAGCCTCACAGTACAGCCCAGTCCAGCATAGTCCATCAGCAGACAACTCTTTAAATAAAGCCCCTCTATCACACCTCACTGTGTCCAATTACTGTCTTCTCTTCACAGCGACTCTCCACACACCACCTAGTCACATCTCTGTGGCTGTCTCCACACTGACAGATGGACGGTTGTATTCCCTTTACATCCCAAAGACCCTAGCTATGCGTCCTGTGTCTGTTGTCAGACCTGACAGAGGGGTTGTAGATTGATAGCGAGTCTGATGTGGAAACAGTGACAGTCTGATGTCACAATCGGATGGGTACGAGGCTCTCACCTGTGGGGGACACCTGGGTCCTCTGCCTTAGTGGCTGCTGCTAGTGTGTTACAGGTCTCATATCCACTCTCTGATCTGGACAAAAGAAAAGACAAAGGTGAACGTTGTGAAGTGAAATATAGGTTTGCTATAGTATGTTTTTGTAGAAATAATTGGGGCGTAGGCCTATAGTATTCATGTGTGTGGGAAGCTGAAAATGAATGTGCCGCTGGACAGTTGGGTCTTTTCTGTGGTGGTGTGTGTGTGTGGGGGGGCTGATTCTGGCGTCAGGGATAGGGTGACCTGCCTGTCCCATGGGGGTCTCTCCCTCTCTCTCTCTCTGCTACACCACACTTCCTGTTGACTCCAGCACTCTCAGCTAGCTATAGCATATGCTGCTGTGTTATCCCTATATGGAGCTTCCTTCCTTCCCATCGAGTGGCTGGTCGCAGGGATCAAAGAGAGCATGCTGTTACCATGGAGCTGAAACACAGAGATGTGTTAATGTCTTATGACATGCTCTAATTTCATTAGACTTGGTCTTCACTGAGGTTAGGAGGATGCCATCAGTTCAGTAGGTTTGTGTGCTACGGCTGTGCTTTCATCTGGCTCTGTTACCCGAGGTTGAACTCCATGCTGTAGAGCAAATCCTTTTGTTCAGACTGCTGACATCCAGCTCTATAAGGTTCTCAGGGAAAAGCAGTCCACCTATGAGAGTGGAGCTACTGTACTTCATGCTGACCACTCACATACATTACAACATACCAGAAAGCTTTGTAATATACAGTGGTGTAAAGTATTTAAGTAAATCATTTTTGGTATCTGTACTTTATATTTTTGACAACTTTTACTTTTACTCCGCTACAATCCTAAAGAAAATAATGTACTTTATACTCCTACATTTTCCCTGACACCCAAAAGTACTCGTTACATTTTGAATGCTTAGCAGGACAGGAAAATGGTCTAATTCACACACTTATCAAGAGAACATCCCTGGTCATCCCTACTGCCTCTGATCTGGCGGACTCACTAAACACATGCTTTTTTTGTCAATTATGTCTGAGTGCAACTGTGCCCCAGGCTATCCATACATTTTAAAAAACAAGAAAATCGTGTCGTCTGGTTTGTTTAATATATTTATACATTTACTTTTGATACTTCAGTACATTTAAAACCAAATACTTTTTGATTTTTACTCAAGTAGTATTTTACTGGGTGACTTTTACTTGAGTCATTTTCTTTTAAGGTATCTTTACTTTTACTAAAGTATGAAAATAGGGTACTTTTTCCACCACTGGTAATATACAGACAATAGATATAGAAATTGTTCTGGCAGTAATGGCGTTTCCTTCTCTGTTTCCCCCTCAATCCTTTGTCTTCCTTTTGCTGTACTGTGAGTCTCTCCTCTTGTCCTCTTGGTAAGCAGCTTCTCTTCTCACCGTCCACTGTTCTGTTGTTATTGATTATATCAGCCAGACCTGAGGCAGGGTCCTCTCCCCAAAGACCAACCCTGGCTGTGTGTGTGTGTGTTTGCATGTGTGTGTTTACCTCCTCCAGCTCAGCTGCATGTTGAGAGGGGCAGCCATCTCGAGAGGTTTGGTAATACCGTGGATACTATTACCCCCATCACATCGCTATGGGGGGAGAGGAGCGGAGAGGATGAGGAGAGGAGAGGAGAGGGGGAGGAGAGTATTCACCTGTTACCAGATATGAGTGAAACCTTATCTGTTTGATTAGCCTTCCGGCTCTGCTGTTTCTCCACAAAGCCTCCCAGTTCCACTGCTCTATTGGATTAGATGTAGTTAAATAGCGTTTTGTTTTTCTTGCAGAGATAGATACCATGGGAATGCATTGTCCAGTTGCTCGTGGGTATGTACACATTTAAAAAGAGCACCCTATAGTTTATCTTCAAATATATATATATATATATATATATATATACAGTATATATTTAGTCAACCACAAAATCTATGCTAATCCTTTTAAGTATAATTTCACTCTTGAGGGTTAAATATTTTAATTGACTGAGATAATTGGTCTTGTGAAGATATTTTGTTGACAGTGACTATTCATTTTCCCATTACTTCCATGAGTCTGTCCCTCTGGGGGCTGGGGATGGGCAGCTCTGGGGGCTGGGGATGGGCAGTTGGATGTGTGTGAAGTGATGGGAAAAAGATGCAGCTTTTGAATGTTGCCTCCACACCCCTTTCGCAGCGTCACCCTGTAAGACTGAACGTGGTACCATCTCTGTAAGACTGAACGTGGTACCATCCCTGTAAGACTGAACGTGGTACCATCTCTGTAAGACTGAACGTGGTACCATCCCTGTAAGACTGAACGTGGTACCATCTCTGTAAGACTGAACGTGGTACCATCTCTGTAAGACTGAACGTGGTACCATCTCTGTAAGACTGAACGTGGTACCATCTCTGTAAGACTGAACGTGGTACCATCCCTGTAAGACTGAACGTGGTACCATCTCTGTAAGACTGAACGTGGTACCATCTCTGTAAGACTGAACGTGGTACCATCCCTGTAAGACTGAACGTGGTACCATCCCTGTAAGACTGAACGTGGTACCATCCCTGTAAGACTGAACGTGGTACCATCCCTGTAAGACTGAACGTGGTACCATCTCTGTAAGACTGAACGTGGTACCATCCCTGTAAGACTGAACGTGGTACCATCTCTGTAAGACTGAACGTGGTACCATCCCTGTAAGACTGAACGTGGTACCATCTCTGTAAGACTGAACGTGGTACCATCTCTTAGACACAAGTCATCATGGGCACATCTGATTTTCCTGATGCCTGGACGTGTGTGTGTGTGTGTGTGTGTGTGTGTGTGTGTGTGTGTGTGTGTGTGTGTGTGGGGGGGGGGCGTCTGTGTGTGTAGCAGCCCAGCTGGATGAGCCTGGCCCTAGTGTCTGATTCAGGGTGGGAGAGGTGAGGTGAGGCATTTGGAGTTTCACACACAGCTCTGTGAGCACACAGCAGGGAGTGTGTGTGAACTATTTACAGTGCACACACTCTCTGTGTTCCCCAGCCCTCTCCTGTCACTCCACCACGCTCCCTCAACACAGTGACATGCTCGGGAGTGCGTAGCTTAACAGCTCATGCATGTTAGCAAGCGCACATCAATGGCCATTACTGCCTTTCGTATTAATATGTCTGGACCATTCAACAATTTACTATGCACAGGCTCTGCCAGCCAGCGATTTTCCAATTTGTTAACTTCAATTCAATGTCCTGCCAGCAGGTGTCCAAATTAATTGGTTTCCCTGGTGTCGTGTGTGAGATGCACTGTTGTCTCCATGCTTTTGACGGCACACACTGTACGAGTGTGTTCTCTAGAAGTGATTAATTAGCTAAAGGAAGACGGGGTCTGTGAATGTAGAAACCCTTGAACAGCATGGAAAAAACACACACGCACACGCACACACACACACACACGCACACACACACACACACACACACACACACACACACACAGCACACACGCACACACGCACACACGCACACACGCACACACAGATGCAGGAGATGATGTCATCAGTGCTGGACAGACTCAAAGTGGATCCTGCATGCTGCTGCTGGGATGTCTGGGATATCGCTCTCATAGCACGCCACTCTACACTCAACAGGGCCTATCAGCTCACTGTCTCTCTGGCTACAGTGATAGACACGTCTGAACACTCTCCCACGGGCTCCAAGGACACTTTTCCATTTGCCCCAAGAGGGCCCCATGATCTGGCTCTATGGGAAATGGGTTCCCTATCACGCAGCAACCTCCTTCTCCTCCTCCTTCTCATCCCTCTCTATCTGGATCTGGAAACGCTGTGGGTTGTTCCGCGAGGCGCAGGACAGCTGGAGTGATGAGAGTGAGCTAATATACGTTATCTATCCATAATTCACAGTGGATTATTCCATTATTCATAGAGCTTAGCTCACTGAGTGGCCCTTATCCGAGCCCACTTTACGAATCTAACATTTCTATACATTATTCAGTATTTATGCAGCTGGAAATTAAATCAGCCAATTCTGGTTAAGAACCGTGCAGGGGTAGTAGGGTGGTGGGTCTCTCACTTCATCCTAGTTTCTCTGACCAGGACACCTGTAACATATCACTGATGGCTTGAGAGAGAGAGAGAGAGAGAGAGAGAGAGAGAGAGAGGAGAGAGAGAGAGAGATAATAGGCCTGTTCTCCAACCAGAGGATGAGGTTAGTGGCTGTTCCCAGATGAAAGGTGTGATGTGATTCTACTTCCTGACCAGGCCAGCCACTCCAATGTGCTGCTGTAATGATGACGAAGAGCCCTCCTGACCGCGGAAATCGCTTTTTGACAAAGCTTTGATTTTCGGAGCGAGGGGGTCGTCTATGGACCCAGCGAGCACGAGAGCGGCGTTCACATTTAATCTGCGGAGCTATTGATCAAGTAGTCCTCTCTCCCTGCGCCCCTTTCCCCCACCCGCCCACCCGCACACCTCACTCCCCTCCCAAATCTGTTCCTCTCCCCCTCTCCACCCCAGCACCACAGCTGGGCGTTACAGCCCTGGAGCAGCCAGTCAAGCGTGATCTTTTCATTCCGCTGCTTTTCAAAACCAGTTACATGTGCTACATACAAATCACCTGATCAGACAAAATCATTAAGCTGGAGTCTCCCACTGCGTCCTCACTGTGTGTGTGGGTGTTTGTGTGTGTGTGTAAGAGTGTGTGTGCCACCCTGGGGAGTGTCAAACATTGAGCGGATGGTGAGGTGACAAGCTTTGATTTGTGTGTGTGTGTGTGTTTGTGTGTCTTGCTGCGACGCAGTTGGAGCACATTTCCATATGTATGGTCACAGGGCTAATTAAATCCACCAGCCCGCTGATTGCCTGGCACAGAATCAGACACAGATTGGTGTGCGTATGTTTGTAAGGTAACAGACCAGGGGACGGGACGGGGGGTTCTGTGTAGTATCTGTGTGTGTAGTGGGCTGTATGCATGATAGCGTGAATGTGAAAGAATGGACCAAGCAAGTCGGATGGTTACACACTGAGGGTATTCACACCGTCACTGAGGGTGTATTCACACTGTCACTGAGGGTGTATTCACACTGTCACTGAGGGTGTATTCACACTGTCACTGAGGGTGTATTCACACTGTCACTGAGGGGGTGTTCACACTGAGGGGGTATTCACACTGTCACTGAGGGTGTATTCACACTGTCACTGAGGGTGTATTCACACTGTCACTGAGGGGGTGTTCACACTGAGGGGGTATTCACACTGTCACTGAGGGGGTATTCACACTGAGGGGGTATTCACACTGTCACTGAGGGGGTATTCACACTGTCACTGAGGGGGTATTCACACTGTCACTGAGGGGGTATTCACACTGAGGGGGTATTCACACTGTCACTGAGGAGGTATTCACACTGAGGGGGTATTTACATTGCCCCTGCTGTGTGTCTTTACACTAGGGTTGCAAAGGGAAGGTATATCACTGGTAATTTTAGAAGTTACCAGTAAACTACCAGAGTTGTGGTAACTTTATCTCTGGCCCTCTGTGTGGTCTTATCACATGTAAATTACAGTGCGTTCAGAAAGTATTCACACCCCTTGACTTTTTCCACGTTTTGATGTGTTACAGCCTGCATTTGTCACTGGCCGACACACTATACCCCTGTCATGACGTTGGCCTCTTTGGGTACAGGAAGGACAGTTGACCCCCTCCCCTTTGTACCATCACCCAACACCCATACAGGACCAGGCGTCATTTGACAAGCTGTTCTATGGGCACTATAAAACGCTCCCTGATTTACATTTCTCCAGACCAGGCCTACACTCTATGGCCAGAGGTTTGACCATCCAATTCCTCTACTGAAAGTGAACCATACCACGTGGTTAACTTTTAGACTATTGATACCGACAGAATAAGAACAAGTCTTTGATATTAATTATTAGTCTGCAGCTAAGTAAATTATATCATCGAACGCGAAGACCAACGAAACCACCATTCTATGACGACATTAATGAATGTCGCTCTGAAAGATCCATTCTAACCGAGAGAGAGAGAGAGAGAGAACGCAGACAAAACTCCCCAACAGAACTACTCTCCAACAAGAATCAGAACGACACACTGAGCGTAAATATATATATTAATTGCAATTGTTCCCGAATGAGTGAGCCTTCAATTGTCAATTGTTAATGAACTCTGTGTAAACTTCTCAGCTGACCATTTATGACCCATTGTTCAACAGGCCGACCAGCCTGTTTAGCCCACAAGGGCACATTCCGATACCAATCCTTTGTTGACGTTAATTACTGTTTGTATGTTTTTCTGTTAATTACTTAGTGTAGTAAATAAATGATTTTAAGACAATTGATGTATGGATGATTTTAGTAAAGACTGGGTTCGTGCAGATACAACAATTTACGACGTTTTGGAATGAGACTGGACTAGAGGTAAATACACCCTTTAAACTTAGAAGATAATCGACCTATACTATAATAGAATATAATATTATAGTACATGAAAGTTATATTAGGAAAATTATAGCTTTGTAATCTGAATATTCTCCTTGGTGCCCCGACCTCCTAGTTAATTACAATTAAACGATTAATCAGTTTAATCGCGTGATAATAATTACGGGGAGCTAATTGATAAACATATCTTCAGTTTAATGGTACCCCCAAAGACACGACACCCCATAATGTGAAAGTGGAATTATGTTTTTCGAAATGTTTACAAATTAATAAAAAATGAAAAGCCGGAATATCTTTAGTCAATAAGTATTCAACCTCTTTGTTGTGACAAGCCTAAATAAGTTCAGGAGTAAAAAATGTCTTAACAAGTCACATAATAAGTTGCATGGACTCACTCTGTGTGCAATGATAGTATTTACCATGATTTTTGAATGACTACCTCATCTCTGTACCACATACATACAATTATCTGTAAGGGCCCTCAGTCGAGCAGTGAATTTCAAACACAGATTCAACCACAAAGACCAGGGAGGTTTTCCAATGCTTTGCATTGTAGGGCACCTAAATAGACGGGTTTTTTAGAGACACAACCAACGCGTGTGCAACTATGGGGCCAAACAGACAGGGTTGGCTTAGACTGGTGACAACATGTCAACTATATTTAGTCTCCAATGTTTATTGAAAGCATAAATAAATGTGCACAATGACCACTTGTTGTCTCTCAAATATATCGTTACAGTTGTTGGTTAGCTAGCTAGTGAATTTTTGCCATATTAGCATTGACATGAAATCAGTCAAAACACCTAAAAACAAGACATGGTATCAAGAACAAGATGAAACTAGCTGAAACGAGTCACTTATGATTACCCACATGGCAGTTTCTTGTCATTGTTGGTAACTATCTGGCCATCCAGAATCAGAACAATTTACGGACTTCTGCCCCATTGAAGTATGCACATCGTTTTCGTGATGTTGTCAACTAGACCATCTATTGTTGGAAATAAAAAAAGCAGACATTGAATTTTCCTTGGTGAAGTTATTAACTACACTTTGGATGGTGTATCAATACACCCAGTCACTAACAAAGATACAGGCATTCTTCCTAACTCAGTTGTCGGAGAGGAAGGAAACCACTCAGGGATTTCACCATGAGGCCAATGTTGACTTAAAAACAGGTACAGAGTTTAATGGCTGATAGGAGAAAACTGAGGATGGATCAACATTGTAGTTACTCCACAATACTAATCAAATTGACAGAGTGAAACGAAGCAAGCCTGTACAGAATCAAAATATTCCAAATCATGCATCCTGTTTGCAACAAGGCACTAAAGTAATACTGCAACAAAAGATTTCTGTCCTGAATACAAAGTGTTATGTTTGGGGCAAATCCAATACAACACATTACTGAGTACCACTCTCCATATTTTCAAGCAAAGTGGTGGCTGAATCATGTAATAGGTATGCTTCAGGATAAAAAATAAATGGAATAGAGCTAAGCACAGGCAAAATCCTAGAGGACAACCTGGTTTCCACTAGACATTAGGTGATGAATTTACCTTCAGCAGGACAATAACCTAAAACACAAGGCCAAATCTACACTGGAGTTGCTTACCAAGAAGACAGTGAATGTTCCTGAGTGTCCGAGTTACAGTTTTGACTAAAATGTATGGAAAAACCTGAAATGGTTGTCTAGCAATGCTCAACACCCAATTTGACAGAGCTTTAAGAATTTTGAAAAGAATAATGGGCAAATGTTGCGCAATCCAGGTGTGGAAAACTCTTAGAGATTTACCCAGAAAGACTCACAGCTGTAATTGCTGCCAAAGGTGATTCTAACATGTGTTAACTCAGGGGGATGACTTATCAAATCAAGATATGTTAGTGTTTTAATTGTCATACATTTTTTGCAAATATTAGAATTTTTCTTACACTTTGACATTACAGAGTATTTATTGTAGATCGTTGACAAAAAAATGACAATTTAATTAATTTTAATCCTACTTTGTAACACAACAAAATGTCAAAAAAGTCCAGGGGTGTGAAAACTTTCTGAAGGTACTGTATATAAAATTATCAAATCATAAATGCCAATACAAATTAAAATGACAAAGCTATAAAACATTATCCTAAATATACACCATCAACTGAGTGAATAATTTATGAATATATATATATTTTAAAGTTATTCAAGTATAAATGACCAAAGTTACCATAGATTACCATACCATTACCATCTGTTAATGATGAAAATTACCAAAGATTCTGGTAACTTTGGTAAATTACTGGTAGTTTTGCAATGACACAGTGGAATGACACAAAGCCTGAACATCAGCTGGTTTATTCAGCAGGACAGCTCTAGTCTGCATGCAGAGGAATGACAAACCATGAGACAAAAGCCATGCGGTATATCAGGAGAGGGAGACACTCAGATTGAATATAGATGCTCTTAATTTCTGTGGCCCTGTATGGCCGCTCAGAGGGCCTGTGTGTGTGTGTGTGTGTGTGTGTGTGTGTGTGTGTGTGTGTGTGTGTGTGTGTGTGTGTGTGTGTGTGTGTGTGTGTGTGTGTGTGTGTGTGTGTGTGGACAGGCTGACAGGGGAGGCCCCTTTGTCATGTGAAGAGAGGGGAGGGGAGGAGAAGGCTAGTTCCGTGAGTCTGGCCTGCCCTGTTTGCATGTTGCTGTAATTGAAACAGAATGCCAGGCTGCTAGTGTCTCTCACTCCCTCACCCCCTTGTCTCTTTCTCTCTCTCTCTCTCTCTCTCTCTCTCTCTCTCTCTCTCTCTCTCTCTCTCTCTCTCTCTCTTTCTCTCTCCTACCCCAGAAGTGGGTTGTTCACTCAGTCGTTTCCTTCACCCGTCTCAAATCTAAATGGTATATATGTGTTCTCCCTCCACCCCTCTCCCACCCCATCATTCCTCATGGCTGGCTCACTCAGGCCTTTTCCGGCATGACAGCAGAAACAAATTATCATATTAAAGGGGATGGCCTTAGCCTCACACTGCTATGCTATGTGTGCCAGGGAGTTTGTCCTTTCTCTCCATACAGCTATCCTGGCATGTGTGCATGTAAGTGATGATGATATATGTTGAATGAATAGTGTGTTTGAATGCATTTAACTGATTTTTGTGTGTGCGTTTGTGTGTGTCTGTGTATATGTGTGATTAGTCCATGCGCCTGCAGGTTGAGAGCCTGAGGTATGTGTTTATTGGGAGAGGGTTAACGGGATGAGGATTTATTGTTGGCCAGGCCTGGCTGCGTTGCTCTCTCCACTCCACAGATAGATAAATAAATGGAAATTGGGTCCATTTGTCACTGCCAAGGGCTGGCTGAGCTGTGGAATACCTGAGCCAGTAAGGCTCTGACAATGTGCCAACCTAAGCCCCTATCAGCCCCATCAGCCCCCCCCCCCCCCCCCCCACACACACACACATCACTATCATACCCCAGCAGAGGACACCGCCACAGGGACGGCTGCTCTTCTGTTTGTGTAAGCAGGGTGTGTGTTTGTGTGTGTGCACTCATGCTGTTTTCCTGGTCCTATGCATGAGTGACTTCTGCACACTAATTAACGTGTTCAGATGGCCCTTTTAATGATGATGAATAGGGAAAGTGGAAACGAGGTCTTCCAGACCCACGTTACTGCAAATACACTCTGCTCGGGAGTTTCAGTTTGATTGCCACAGCGTTCTTTTCCTGACCTCTTAATAGGAGGTCAGAAGTGTTTGGGATGAGTTATTGTTTGCCTGTCTCTGGGGTTACAGGGCCAGAGGCCAGTAACAGTACAGAATGGAAAAGGTAGAGGAAGTTGGCGATGTGGGGGAGATGTGTATGAATTGAGAGATGTGTCTTCGGCGTGTTGGATGGGAAGCAGGAGAACATTCATCTACCCTTGAACGTTGAAACGTGTGTTTCAGTGTTGAACAACTTTCCCTCTCACTATAGTGTATTATATTTGGCAAGCGAGACTCTCTTGAACTTGATAGGCTGGGATTCCAGCCAACAGCTTTACAGCTAATGGCTTTGCATACAGTTGGTGGGGGACTTGCACGTCTTATATAACCAAGAGACCAGATACCACATAAAGCAGGCGCACCATCAACAGTCTACTGGGACATTGTGACTGTGAAGCCTGGTAGTGGAAGGATATTTACAGCAGCTCACGTTAACCTGATTTTATGAGATTGTCTCTCTCCCTCTGGTTGTGATTTAGCTAAGTGTAATTTAAGGAGACGTTTATGGAGCTGATGTATAGTGATCCATGCCTTTGCCCTAGCTGGCTTCTTGGCTGTCGTATAGGAGATGCTTTTGTCATTCGTTTGTCGCCTGGGTTCTGAAAGCCGCAGCTTTCAGTCTTAGTTAATTTGTAACGACGAAGACGGTAGTAATGTCCTCACCATCACCACACTCATTTCTGTGTAAATGGACTTAATGTGATTCTCCTAACTAGGCGTCGTATAAGGAGGTGGTGGCAGGCCGTTGGGGTGATTTATATATAGACTAGAACCATCTGTCTTGCCTTCTTCCTTACGCTTGTCTTGTGTTGATAATGAGCTGAAGCTGTTTTTACATCGGAGGGAAAAGCTGAGACAGAGGAGAAGCCACAGAGAGCGGCCGTGAGGTTTAGACAGCCATTCCTGAGACACCGGAGAAATGAGGAGAGAGGGATACAGAGAGAGGGGGATGTAACGGAGAACGCACCGCAAGCAGGGGAGAGAGAGAAAAGAAAGGCAAAGCCATCAGAGGAAATGTAGAATGGGAGAGACGTTAGAGAGAAGGGTTGTAACAGAGAGGAGTTAAAAGAAGAAAATAATATGGGGGAGGAGGAGTTGAGAGAGTTGGGGGATGGGAGTTCGAGGGGAGAAGCAGAGAGAAAAGGGGGATTGAAGTAAGAGACGTAGTAAGTGTGTGTGTGTGTGTGTGCATGTGTGCGGTTTGGACAGATGCTGCCAATCTGTGCTGCTCTAATTTTCCACCATCACCAGTTAAAAACTTAAACCAGCCCCCATCAATTTACTCATTCTCAAGCGCACGCACGCACGCACGCACGCACGCACACACACACACACACACACACACACACACACACACACACACACACACACTGCAGGAGCTACAGCAAGGTTCAGGACTCTAACCCTGAATAGAGGGAGCAGACTATCTCAAGTCCCGTCCTCACCACTGGCATAATGGAAATAATTTCCACATGTAGCAAGCGAAGTGTTTGTGTTGTCCATGGTAGTAGGTGAGTCAGACAGACAGACATCGTTTTCATGCATCTAATTAGCCTATTTCTCAGAGGCGCCGGTGGCAGCGCACCTCAGCTCCTCGCCTAATTGGCTATCAAGTTCCAAAAAGTTATGTGAATCAGGTCGGACACGGATAGAAAGTGAATGCGTTGTTCAAGATGGTTAACCAAAATGCAAGACCAAACGGTGCACAAAACACAGCAAAAAAAACTTTATCTGATCAAGCTCGTGCCAAATTACCGAAGCAAAGCTACCAGCTCGTCCTCAACTGACAAAACACCAGGTGGAAGCTAGTAGGCCTACATATGCAGCAGCTACCACTAGCAGCCTGCCAGTCCTGACAGAGCCCTCACTGCCTGGCCCGGCCATGACACTGGCCTTGCTCCTCCTCTTCTTCCTCCCCTTGAGAAAAGTGACAGTTCCTCTAGTGAGAGTGCCGGACTTCCTTCTCGTCCTCCTCCTCTCCCAGAAACCAAGCTGATGACTGCCAGAGATCCAGCGATGCTCATGAGACCCTCCCCCCTTCTGTGAACACTGGTAAGCATACGAGTGATGAGACGTGTAGCCCCGATGGACTGATTGTATTATTTGGCGTTAGTAGACTGGTTTTATGCAGCACAATCTTTCTATCCAAGCTGTGAGAGAGAGTGAGGACACCTTAGGTAAGCTATAGGCCTACAAGACAGTTGTATATTCCAAAATCTATTGGCCACTGATTAGTATGCTGTTGCATCGAGAAAAAAAATTACAATCTGCAATGTTTGAATTTCCCATTTTGATTACTGTAAATACATTAATTTCGTCCAGACAGCATAACATAAATGTTAGGCTTAAACTGAAAAATAAACATGCATCCATTAAAGCAAAGCTATAGGCTACTACAAGCACTAGCACTACATAATCTGATAGGCAGCCGTGTTGACGTCGCAATTTCAGAACCATGGACAGCGATTGGTAGTCTTTACTTTGTGAGTGTCTGAGGCATTAGATTTTTTTTTTTATGGAAGGGGGGGCAAACTCCGACTTAGCGGGGGGGGGGGGGGGTTCTCACACTCACACCCCAAACGGATAAACCTTTGGCCTATACCCTCATCTATTCCATGGTCAATTTCCCATCTCCCTTGACCTTTAAATGCTATCAATACGTCTGTTTCCACTGATCCACATCATTTTTGTTCAACCCTCCAATGACCAGATCAATAATCAGCTCTCTCAACACAGGATCTGTCAGGAAGGCCAAATAACCCCTCTCTGTGATGAAAGGATCTGACCTCACGGTCACTGAGGTGCCTTATGATGGCGCCAGGCCAGGTGTATATGGACAATTGGACATAGTCGATGGGGGCTGCCTGCTCTCCATCCAGATAGGAAGTAATGATATGGCAGGTTTTCTCAACACAACACTTATGTCTCCATTCATTCCTGTGGCAGGCAGATGACACACACTCATCTATCTCCCTGGTGACCAGGAGGAACAACACCTCGAGGCTAGCGGCTAGCATCAACAGCTGGGACACGTCAGTCAGTCAGGCAGCCATGTTGAAATCAAACATTGACAGATGAGAATAAATATCCTCCAGGGATACAAAACTGTTTTTTGATGAGGATATAATGGGAGATAGAGAGAGGAGTGGTGAGTAGATGAAGGGAGGTGTGGAGGAGGTAGGGGCTGTGGTTGGGTAGGAGGCAGGTGTGTCCCACCACAAATATGGCAATGTTTTTCTTTCTAACACATCTTCCTGGAAGCATGTGATTTAATTACAGGGGGTTTTCAGAATGACACTCCTCTCGCCTGTAGGAATGTGTGAAATGGCCCGTTTATGTTTTGGAGACTGTGGTTGACCTCTGGTTTCAAATGGAACTTAGATTACAATTAAATAAAAAATCTGTCGGTTTAGGACTGGGGACAACAGAAGAAAATTGTACTACGTAATGCAGAATAATGTCCAAATGAAACATTTTAATATAACACTCACAGTACACACATACACACACCTAAACACACACACACACACACACACACACACACACACACACACACACACACACACACACACACACACACACACACACACACACACACACACACACACACACACACACACACACTGTCATGGCAATGCAGAAATCCATAAGAATCCAGTCTCAGATGTATGCACGTACGGCATGCACTTACACACACTACTCTTGAATGTCAAAATACAAGCCTCAGCCTATCCCTGACTGCCTCCCCAAACGTGACCGTTTAACCACAACTTCGAACAGAATGCCGTATCTGAAACAAGGCAGGCGAAACATGTAACATATCGTTTTTTATGTATTCACTTTCTTTTCCCTTCTTCATACAGCGTTTGTAGCTAACCACCTCTTCCCCCTCCCTTCCCATACATATCAGTCCTTTCGAAAGACTGATCACCCTGTGGGCGGCTCTTCTAGCTGTACCATCATCAATTTGAGAGAGACTGAGAAAAGTGTGAAATTATTCATCAGTGCCTCTGTATGAGTACGGTGCAGGTGTGGGGGAGGGGACATGCACCGCACCAGCCTCACGTAATTAGAGGAGAGACGGTGTTCCAGGAAAAAGAAAAAGACCATGGTTTGTTGATACATTTGGAACCCATTAGAGAGGGTGTAGCGTAGCACCCCTTATCATCAGCATATTCAACAGCGTTTAAGAAATATATTACCTTCAACGGTGTTATCTTGTGATCAAGCCATCAATGATTTGTGATTGCTGGTGTCGTAAAAATGTTAGCTAACGTGTTAGCAATTAGCATGCTTGACATTTCAGTGGAAATACTTCTACTATCAGCTTTTTGATAAGCGGTTTAGCCAAAAAATACGTTACGTATTATTGGCCACCTTACTATTTTGTTCAATTACAAGGTATATCCGTTTAATTTTCTTCAAAAAAGAGACACCAACCTCGTATCCGAAGTGTTTACTAGATAATTGACTAGTTGTCTAGCCTTCCAGTAAAAAAATTCAAAATAAAAAGTTTTCATTACTCTTAAAAATGGTTCTTCACTAACATCTTCTTCAGTGTTGTAACCAAATAATGTCTCATTATTTATTTTACAGACAAATCTTATGTTTTGAGAAAGTACATAACAGTTTAATACTAAGTATGAATAATTTAGGTAAAAAGTTGGATATTAAATGATGTGTGGTCTGCCGCACAGTCGAATTTTACAATATACAATGTCCCATAAAATGTGTGTATATATATATATATATATATATATATATATATATATATACACACACACATTTTATGGGACATTGTATATTGTAAAATTCGACTGCGCGGCAGACCACACATCATTTAACATCCAACTTTTTACCTAAATTATTCATACTTAGTATATATTACTTTTTTGAAAACTCTCAAAACCTAACTTAAACCTAACTTAAAATCGGTGGGTAGCTACCTAGAAGGGTGTTTAAATGTTGAGATCGAGGTGATTTAATCATCCGACCGCTAGAGAGTGTCCGAAGTTAGGGGGTGTCCGATGTTGGGGGAAAATTAGCTAGGGTTGTTGACCTCAGGGTATGGCTGTAGCTGGGTATGGCTGTAGCTGGGTATGGCTGTAGCTGGGTATGGCTTTAGCTGGGTATGGCTGTAGCTGGGTATGGCTGTAGCTGGGTATGGCTTTAGCTGGGTATGGCTGTAGCTGGGTATGGCTGTAGCTGGGTATGGCTTTAGCTGGGTATGGCTGTAGCTGGGTATGGCTCTAGCTGGGTATGGCTGTAGCTGGGTATGGCTTTAGCTGGGTATGTCTGTAGCTGGGTATGGCTGTAGCTGGGTATGGCTGTAGTTGGGTATGGTACAACAGCAAATTGAGTGACAATGTCATCCCTACTGCTGGTGGTGGACCACCTCTCACTTACACGCCTCAGCGCCTTTTCATCAGAGAGATGGCAGGGCGCTCAGTGTGTGTGTGTGTCTGTGTCTTGGTGTGTGTGTGCGTGCCGTATGTATAGCCATGACACATGCTGCTCTGTTGGAACTTGGCATGTTTGACCTTGTCTGGCTCCTCATAGTGTGTGTGTGAGAGATGCCTGTATTTATCATTTCAACATTCAAATCCTTTAATTTCACACACTGGCTGCTGAAATTCCTGTTCTAATTCCTCTTATATGACTGTCAGGTTGAGGAGAACACTGTTGCTGATGGCTCTGTGAGGAGACCAGACCACAGAATTATGAATGGTTTATTTTCAGTAATAAACTGTAAAGTGAGAGGTGAGGCTTATGAAAAGGAGGTCTCCTCCTAACAAATGCTTGAGGACAGAAACCAGACGCACTCTAGGGACCAACACGCTCTGTAATAGGAGAAAGGAGACCATGATGGTAGCCATATGTAGGACTAGGTCTAGGATGTCTGTATACACTGTGGTCCCCTGGTTTGTTCTTATTGAGAGAGCAGTGAGTTGTTATCAACACATGGTGATAGGTCCAAGGTGAGGCAGGGCGCTACTGTTGGGAGACCTGTTCCCCTTCTCCTACCTACTAGGGCTAGAGAGAGAACGCTACACAAGTTGCTACGGCAACGCAGCCCGCCAGCCCGCTACCCCCAAATAGCAGGGCAGCCAGTGAATAGAAGAGTCAGTCATCATGAAAATTCTCTTCTTTTCTTTCTGTGTTGCTTTTTTCTTCCTCATCTCCTCAATGTCTTCATCTGAGGAGTGGAGGATAGGACCATGTTCTGTCTCTCTTCCTCTGAGGAGTGGAGGATAGGACCATGTTCTGTTTCTCTTCCACCGAGGAGTGGAGGATAGAACCATGTTCTGTCTCTCTTCCTCTGAGGAGTGGAGGATAGGACCATGTTCTGTCTCTCTTCCTCTGAGGAGTGGAGGATAGAACCATGTTCTGTCTCTCTTCCTCTGAGGAGTGGAGGATAGGACCATGTTCTGTCTCTCTTCCACCGAGGAGTGGAGGATAGGACCATGTTCTGTCTCTCTTCCTCTGAAGAGTGGAGGATAGGACAATGTTCTGTCTCTCTTCCTCTGAGGAGTGGAGGATAGAACCATGTTCTGTCTCTCTTCCTCTGAGGAGTGGAGGATAGGACCATGTTCTGTCTCTCTTCCTCTGAGGAGTGGAGGATAGGACCATGTTCTGTCTCTCTTCCTCTGAGGAGTGGAGGATAGAACCATGTTCTGTCTCTCTTCCTCTGAGGAGTGGAGGATAGGACCATGTTCTGTCTCTCTTCCTCCGAGGAGTGGAGGATAGGACCATGTTCTGTCTCTCTTCCTCTGAGGAGTGGAGGATAGGACCATGTTCTGTCTCTCTTCCTCTGAGGAGTGGAGGATAGGACCATGTTCTGTCTCTCTTCCTCTGAGGAGTGGATGATAGGACCATGTTCTGTCTCTCTTCCTCTGAGGAGTGGAGGATAGGACCATGTTCTGTCTCTCTTCCTCTGAGGAGTGGATGATAGGACCATGTTCTGTCTCTCTTCCTCTGAGGAGTGGAGGATAGAACCATGTTCTGTCTCTCTTCCTCTGAGGAGTGGAGGATAGGACCATGTTCTGTCTCTCTTCCTCTGAGGAATGGAGGATAGGACCATGTTCTGTCTCTCTTCCTCTGAGGAGTGGAGGATAGGACCATGTTCTGTCTCTCTTCCTCTGAGGAGTGGAGGATAGGACCATGTTCTGTCTCTCTTCCTCTGAGGAGTGGAGGATAGGACCATGTTCTGTTTCTCTTCCTCTGAGGAGTGGAGGATAGGACCATGTTCTGTCTCTCTTCCTCTGAGGAGTGGAGGATAGGACCATGTTCTGTTTCTCTTCCTCTGAGGAGTGGATGATAGGACCATGTTCTGTCTCTCTTCCTCTGAGGAGTGGAGGATAGAACCATGTTCTGTCTCTCTTCCTCTGAGGAGTGGAGGATAGGACCATGTTCTGTCTCTCTTCCTCTGAGGAGTGGAGGATAGGACCATGTTCTGTCTCTCTTCCTCTGAGGAGTGGAGGATAGGACCATGTTCTGTCTCTCTTCCTCTGAGGAGTGGAGGATAGGACCATGTTCTGTCTCTCTTCCTCTGAGGAGTGGAGGATAGGACCATGTTCTGTCTCTCTTCCTCTGAGGAGTGGAGGATAGGACCATGTTCTGTCTTTTCTTTTTGCCGTTTCTCTCATTGTATGTGAAAGTAGCAATCTGGAGGTTTTGCTGCTTTGTCCACAATGACCCTCCCTCTTTGTCTAAATCTGATGGCCTTGAGTATCTTATTATCAAGCTTGTCATCACAGGCTCTATGTCCTCATGGGCCCTTTTTCACTAGTAGCCTGTCTCCACATTCCTCCACTAGCAGCCAGCCTGTGAATTATGAATATGAGCCATTACCGTTAGAGCAGAGTGCCGACCAGGGCTATTGAGCATTGACTAACTCCAGCGTTTATGTGTTTTAGAAGCGAGCGTACACACATCTTGACAGGAGCCATTTTGCGAGGGAACTCGAGACGCTATTTAGTTCTCAGTTCCAGCGACAGACAGAGTGGAGGAGAGGGGAGGTATATGGGGGAGACATGACTCTGTGCTGTGTGTGCTGTGGTTAGACTGGCCCACAGGAGAGAGGCAGGAGAGACGGAGGAGAGGAGCGAGGGAAGGAGAGAATGTCTCTCATGTGGCTCCAGTCTGTTCGGGGGCCTTTGTTTCCACCCACTTCAATGGGCTGGGGGAGCTGTTACCATCCACATTTCCTCTCCCTCCCTCACTCTTTCCCTCTCTCCTACTCCTTCCTCTCCATTCCTCCCTCCCTTCCTCACTCATCTGTGTGTCCCTGGTGCAGCTCAGTCCAAACCCATGGGACTGCTGTCTCTCTCCATCCTCTAATACTCCTCTTAGGGTAGATATATAATTACCAGACTCTGGGCTCCCACTAAGTGGAGGAGAGGAAGCATAGATATATAATTACCAGAGCCAATGCTCTGAGTGAGCGCAGTGATTGATACGTTTGTGGGCCAGGCCGTTGTGTAAGACAAGAACGTTCATCCAACCTTATTATGGATTCAATCAGACCCAAGAACATCCAATCCTCCTGGTCTGGGTCATTCATACAGTCCTCAAGAAAATTATGAGATTTACTCATGTATTCATGCATGTGTGTAGAGACTGAGAGATGGCTGCCTGCTTCACAATAATCATGGTATAATTTGCTGAGTTTCATCCTGGAACATATTTCCATTTCCAGTGTGTAACCACTGATAATCAGAATGCTTGAAAATAGCATATATTTCATGCAGTTTGCACTGATGTGGCTGGAGATTGTTTCAGAGAGGCACATCTGAGAGCAGCCAACCAGGGAAAATGATCAATTTACCACACATAGATATTCATAGAGCAAGGCATTCTGGGATGATAGCTCAGAATTATTAGAGATGTGTTTCTGCTGCTGGAGGAAAGTATTCCTTCCAAACACACACACACACACACACACACACACACACACACACACACACACACACACACACACACACACACACACACACACACACACACACACACACACTCACACCGGCATAATCAAAATCAAACACATCTGACATTAAACTGTAACACTTCCACTGGTGACCTTTTCTGGAGCGCGAGCCTTGTGATTCCCATCCTGGGATCCACTCGGTTAATGGATCCCCTTTCACCCCTGTTCAGGCTGTCATCACATAGGATGCGCTCGGGAAGTCATGTGTGTGATGGTGTCAAACGTAGCGTGGGTGCTGTGCTTTGTGTCACGAGCTGCCTAAGGGCATCCAGTTATCACGGTGTGTATCGGTATCTGGCCCCGCTGTCGGTATCTTGTCGACTGCTGCTAAGATAATGGAATCGAACCAGTGTTAATAAAGCTCTGTTCTATTCTTCATCCCACTGTATTGTTTGTCTCCACCAGTCAGCATCTCATAGAATGTCTGAAATTGAATAGCATCGTCTACTGTTATGCCGAAACAGCCAGAAGCTACTCCTCTGACATTCTCTTCCGTTCACTTTCCCAAAATCTTTGCTCACACTGTTGTAAGCTAGCCTATTGCATCCTCCGGAGCCAAGGAGTGTGTCTCAGATTGACGACGTAGTGGGGACATAGTGGGGACATAGTGAGGACACAGTGGGCAGTAGAAGGCGGTACACAGCCTATGACACCCAGCACCTGTGTGTGACAAAGTAAACATTCTCTGAGATATGACGTTGCCTATTTCTGTCGCCCCTCTTGGGGTTTCACACTGCCTTACTCTGTCTCAGACGGCTCTGTTTATGATACACTGCATCTCTCTGTCTCAGACAGGGCTCTGTTTATGATACACTGCCTTACTCTGTCTCAGACAGGGCTCTGTTTATGATACACTGCATCTCTCTGTCTCAGACAGAGCTCTGTTTATGATACACTGCATCTCTCTGTCTCAGACTGGGCTCTGTTTATGATACACTGCATCTCTCTGTCTCAGACAGGGCTCTGTTTATGATACACTGCATCTCTCTGTCTCAGACAGGGCTCTGTTTATGATACACTGCATCTCTCTGTCTCAGACAGGGCTCTGTTTATGATACACTGCATCTCTCTGTCTCAGACAGGGCTCTGTTTATGATACACTGCATCTCTCTGTCTCAGACAGGGCTCTGTTTATGATACACTGCATCTCTCTGTCTCAGACAGGGCTCTGTTTATGATACACTGCCTTACTCTGTCTCAGACAGGGCTCTGTTTATGATACACTGCATCTCTCTGTCTCAGACAGGGCTCTGTTTATGATACACTGCATCTCTCTGTCTCAGACAGGGCTCTGTTAATGATACACTGCATCTCTCTGTCTCAGACAGGGCTCTGTTTATGATACACTGCATCTCTCTGTCTCAGACAGGGCTCTGTTTATGATACACTGCATCTCTCTGTCTCAGACAGGGCTCTGTTTATGATACACTGCATCTCTCTGTCTCAGACAGGGCTCTGTTTATGATAGACTGCATCTCTCTGTCTCAGACAGAGCTCTGTTTATGATACACTGCCTTACTCTGTCTCAGACAGGGCTCTGTTTATGATACACTGCATCTCTCTGTCTCAGACAGGGCTCTGTTTATGATACACTGCATCTCTCTGTCTCAGACAGGGCTCTGTTTATGATACACTGCATCTCTCTGTCTCAGACAGGGCTCTGTTTATGATACACTGCATCTCTCTGTCTCAGACAGGGCTCTGTTTATGATATACTGCATCTCTCTGTCTCAGACAGGGCTCTGTTTATGATACACTGCATCTCTCTGTCTCAGACAGGGCTCTGTTTATGATACACTGCATCTCTCTGTCTCAGACAGGGCCCTGTTTATGATACACTGCATCTCTCTGTCTCAGACAGGGCTCTGTTTATGATACACTGCATCTCTCTGTCTCAGACAGGGCTCTGTTTATGATACACTGCATCTCTCTGTCTCAGACAGGGCCCTGTTTATGATACACTGCATCTCTCTGTCTCAGACAGGGCTCTGTTTATGATACACTGATACATGTCTTTGTCTAGTTCTTTTCTGTTTCTCACTCTATCCCAACCTGTTTCTGTTTCTCACTCCATCCCTACCTGTTTCTGTTTCTCACTCCATCCCTACCTGTTTCTGTTTCTCACTCCATCCCTACCTGTTTCTGTTTCTCACTCCATCCCTACCTGTTTCTGTTTCTCACTCCATCCCTACCTGTTTCTGTTTCTCACTCCATCCCTACCTGTTTCTGTTTCTCACTCCATCCCAACCCGTTTCTGTTTCTCACTCCATCCCTACCTGTTTCTGTTTCTCACTCCATCCCTACCTGTTTCTGTTTCTCACTCCATCCCTACCTGTTTCTGTTTCTCACTCCATCCCTACCTGTTTCTGTTTCTCACTCCATCCCTACCTGTTTCTGTTTCTCACTCCATCCCAACCTGTTTCTGTTTCTCACTCCATCCCTACCTGTTTCTGTTTCTCACTCCATCCCTACCTGTTTCTGTTTCTCACTCCATCCCTACCTGTTTCTGTTTCTCACTCCATCCCTACCTGTTTCTGTTTCTCACTCCATCCCAACCCGTTTCTGTTTCTCACTCCATCCCTACCTGTTTCTGTTTCTCACTCCATCCCTACCTGTTTCTGTTTCTCACTCCATCCCTACCTGTTTCTGTTTCTCACTCCATCCCTACCTGTTTCTGTTTCTCACTCCATCCCTACCTGTTTCTGTTTCTCACTCCATCCCTCCCCGTTTCTGTTTCTCACTCCATCCCAACCCGTTTCTGTTTCTCACTCCATCCCTACCTGTTTCTGTTTCTCACTCCATCCCTCCCCGTTTCTGTGCCTCCCTCTCTCTACTACCTTCCTATTGTCTATGTTTCACCACATACCTCCATCCTCCTCCTCCTCCGCTGCTCTCTCTCTCCTCTGACCCCAAACGCACCTCTCGCATGGAGCATCTCTCCAGGGTTTTATTTATTTATTTATTTTTCTCCGTTCTCTTTGTCTTCTCCCACAAACAAAGGGCAGGTCGGAATAAAAAAAAACACTCTTGTCATTCTTATGATGTAGACCTTCAACAAAGTCTATGCAGTATAAACATGCACATCCTCTGCGGTTGTCCCCTCTTTCCAGTGGGTGTACGCTCCCTGAACTATTTAAATCTCTGCCCAGAGCATGGGGGGGATCCAGCTTGTTGCCGTTGGGCACTTTTATTCTCTAACGAGGGCTCCATTGGGTCAGAATGTGTATGCTTATGCATGTGTTTATGTTAAATCTGGTTGTGTGTCCCTGGTTCCTGTCTGTCTGTCTGTCTGTCTGTCTGTCTGTCTGTCTGTTCTTACTCTCCGACTTTTAAGAGAATTTAGCCAACAGCTGTAGCAGTGGTGAAAATTCATTATGCGACTTGAGTAGAGGTCTGTGTTTTGTTCAAACATACATGCTCACTCACTCACTCACTCACTCACTCACTCACTCACTCACTCACTCACTCACTCACTCACTCACTCACTCACTCACTCACTCACTCACTCACTCACTCACTCACTCACTCACTCACTCACTCACTTTTACCCATATTTTATCCCCTGTTTAATGCTCCAAATTACTTTTCTCAAATAGTAACAATGTTGTTGAAAAGGTAATGCAGCCTTCTTAAAGTGCTGTTCTCTCATTCATAGGGCTGTAAGTGGATTTATTAATGACAATTTACTGCTCTCATGCTGGATTATTTTAATGAGGGGGTTAATGGGTGGCGCACGGCGAGCATAGCCTTTTTCAGCTTTGATACAGGGGATTCTGGGTCCTGGGGGGCTCGGGCCACCATGTTTCCACTCCGTGCCCTTCCGTCGATGCAGCAGATGAGATCTGGAGGTAGCATATAGCATGGACTCTGCCAACAACACTGCCTGCCTGGCTGCATGGGTGTCTGCTGGTCACATGAGCACAGAGATGGTTGACCGACTGAGGAGCTGGTGCCATGTGAGAAATGCTTGCATGTGGTTGTGTATCCGTGTGGATGTGGGGAAGGGAAAGGTGCTTGAATGACGCTAGGTTCCTAGTGTCGGCTGTCACACTTGCGGGCCGTTGAAAGGAGACACCCACAATAACTCAAACCCTGTGGTGCCCAGATATAAAGGAAGATCAGGTTACTGTTTTCTTTGTGATGGAATGCCATGAAGCTGATTGTCAGTGATACCAAACTACCCAGTAATCCCCTCCATGTAGCCTAACTCTCACACACATACATGCACACACACACATATCAAACATGTTTTTTCTTGTATGCTGACTATATCATGTCCAATTATAACTAGTATGCTTTGTTTAACTGATTGAACCAACCTTTTCTTGCTATTATATTTTTATATTGGTTTGGTCCGACCGCACCTGCACACTGTTTTTAACCAGTTTTTTTTCTGTACTGTTTAGTCTTTTACTTGTTTTTTTTTGTGCAAAACCCCCCCAAAAACATTGATGTTTGTCTCTTGTGAATGACATTCAGTCATGTATATTGCCTGTTTGAAGCCAAGGGGTGGTCTGTCAAAGGTTTTTGTTCAAGGCTATCCGTTTTTTGATTGGAGTTGAATTTGAATGAAAGATTGCACTGGCGACTAAGGAAAAAGGTTTTTTATTTCTAGGATTTATGTAAGGAAATTGAGTGCCTTGTATACATAATGGTGTTGTGAACTGAATCGTTGTTACATTGAAGTAATAAGTGTTCCACCTAAGGGTCAGATGGCAGTTGTGATTAGCAAGGTTAGTGTTAGCTGGAGGCTAGCAATAATACAGCGTTAAGGTTCAGTTCTTGTGAATAGCAAGGTTAGCGTTAGCTAGAGGCTAGGAATAATACAGCGTTAACAAGGTTAGCGTTAGCTGGAGGCTAGGAATAATATAGCGTTAAGGTTCAGGTGTTGTGATTAGCAAGGTTAGCGTTAGCTGGAGACTAGCAATAATACAGCATTAAGGTTCAGGTGTTTTTGAATAGCAAGGTTAGCTGGAGGCTAGGCTAATCTCAGTGTGTGAACTGTTTCCTCTTCTCTCTGCAGGATGCCACACCATCCTGTGAATGATAGTGGCTAGATAGTTATCAGCTCTCAGTATGTAGGTCATGTCTCTCCACTCTGCCCCCAGCTCGGGGTCCTCTGCTATCAGCTAGGTTACCTGCTGCCAGCTGTTGTTAGCCAGGCCTCTCACTAGTGGCCATATCCTCTCTGAATCTAGATTATCCTCAGCTCTGTTTGAGGGCCATTGGTCTCTTCCATCATCACTCATAGACAGGTATCAATTCCAGGCTTGTGAGTTCTAATCAAAGAAACAGTCTCAGACCGAGTGAGGCAGCCAGGCCTGCGTGCTGTTATCATACCAACAGTGACACACTCTGTGTGGGCAGCGGGGACATGCCGTGCGGGTAGGCTGTGGATGGTTCAGAGCCTGTTGGAGCCTGTTACTGTTTCTGCCAGCAGGCAGGGGGTACCGAGGTCAAGTAGCTTTCATATAGGGGCATGATGATGCTTTTCTGTGTGTGTGTGACAGAGGTGGCTTGTTCTTTTTCTGAGGCAGAGGACACAGAGAGGCGGAGGGAGAGAGTTGGAGGAAGAGAGACTCTGAGGGCAGAAGATTAGTGAGTGGGCGAATGTTCTTGTGGATTTCAGACCAAGTCGTTGCCAAGTAATTGAAAAGAAACAGCGGCTTGGTTTTCTGCAACGGTGCCCTTGAGAGATGTGAAGCTGATGTTGTACAGTTAGTCTGAGAGAAACTGGTCTTTTTTCTACTCCCTTTGGCCTCGGAAAAGAACGAGCCAAGGAGAAAGAGAAGATAATGTCAGAGATAAAGGGAACAGACATGACATTGTGTTGCAGATGAGCAGTGTGTGCTGCTGTCAGATCCATTACCAGCCCTGGGCCTGTTGCCTGGTGCCACAGTCTGGATCTACTGCTTGGGTCTGGGCTGCCTGGTGGGGTAGCAGGAGATCTGGACCTGCCTGGTGGGGTAGCAGGAGATCTGGACCTGCCTGGTGGGGTAGCAGGAGATCTGGACCTGCCTGGTGGGGTAGCAGGAGATCTGGACCTGCCTGGTGGGGTAGCAGGAGATCTGGACCTGCCTGGTGGGGTAGAAGGAGATCTGGACCTGCCTGGTGGGGTAGCAGGAGATCTGGACCTGCCTGGTAGGATAGAAGAAGATCTGGACCTCCCTGGTGGGGTAGAAGGAGATCTGCATTTACATTTTAGTCATTTAGCAGACGCTCTTATCCAGAGCAACTTACAGTAGTGAATGCATACATTTCATACATTTCATTTCATGCATTTTTCTTTTTTGTACTGGCACCCCATGGGAATCAAACCCACAACCCTGGCGTTGCAAACACCATACTCTACCAACTGAGCCACAGGGAAGGCTATCTGGATCGCCCTGGTGGGGTAGAAGGAGATCTGGACCTCCCTGGTGGGGTAGAAGGAGATCTGAACCTCCCTGGTGGGGTAGAAGGAGATCTGGACCTCCCTGGTGGGGTAGAAGGAGATCTGAACCTCCCTGGTGGGGTAGAAGGTGATCTGGACCTCCCTGGTGGGGTAGAAGGATATCTGTATCTGCCTGGTGGGGTAGAAGGAGATCTGAACCTCCCTGGTGTGGTAGAAGGAGATCTGGATCTGCCTGGTGGGGTAGAAGGATATCTGTATCTGCCTGGTGGGGTAGAAGGAGATCTGAACCTCCCTGGTGTGGTAGAAGGAGATCTGGATCTGCCTGGTGGGGTAGAAGGATATCTGTATCTGCCTGTTGGGGTAGAAGGAGATCTGAACCTCCCTGGTGGGGTAGAAGGATATCTGTATCTGCCTGGTGGGGTAGAAGGAGATCTGAACCTCCCTGGTGGGGTAGAAGGAGATCTGAACCTCCCTGGTGGGGTAGAAGGATATCTGTATCTGCCTGGTGGGGTAGAAGGATACCTGTATCTGCCTGGTGGGGTAGAAGGAGATCTGAACCTCCCTGGTGGGGTAGAAGGATAACTGTATCTGCCTGGTGGGGTAGAAGGAGATCTGAACCTCCCTGGTGGGGTAGAAGGAGATCTGAACCTCCCTGGTGGGGTAGAAGGAGATCTGAACCTCCCTGGTGTGGTAGAAGGAGATCTGAACCTCCCTGGTGGGGTAGAAGGAGATCTGAACCTCCCTGGTGGGGTAGAAGGATATCTGTATCTGCCTGGTGGGGTAGAAGGTGATCTGGACCTCCCTGGTGGGGTAGAAGGAGATCTGAACCTCCCTGGTGGGGTAGAAGGAGATCTGAACCTCCCTGGTGTGGTAGAAGGAGATCTGAACCTCCCTGGTGGGGTAGAAGGAGATCTGAACCTCCCTGGTGGGGTAGAAGGTGATCTGGACCTCCCTGGTGGGGTAGAAGGAGATCTGAACCTCCCTGGTGGGGTAGAAGGAGATCTGAACCTCCCTGGTGGGGTAGAAGGAGATCTGAACCTCCCTGGTGTGGTAGAAGGAGATCTGGATCTGCCTGGTGGGGTAGAAGGAGATCTGGACCTCCCTGGTGGGGTAGAAGGAGATCTGAACCTCCCTGGTGTGGTAGAAGGAGATCTGGATCTGCCTGGTGGGGTAGAAGGAGATCTGAACCTCCCTGGTGGGGTAGAAGGAGATCTGAACCTCCCTGGTGGGGTAGAAGGAGATCTGAACCTCCCTGGTGGGGTAATGAGAGATCACTGTCCTCTGCCAGTGGAAGCCCAACAGGGCTGGACAAGTTATTTAAAGTTTTATTCCTTCCTTTCATTGAGAGAAATGTTATTTCTGCATGTGAGCGAGGCTCTCAGTTAGACAGAGCGTGATCCAGTGAAGCATGGTGGTCAGGCTAGGGATGAATACTCTTATGTCAGGAAGGCTGGCGTGTGTGTGTGTGTGTGTGTGTGTGTGTGTGTGTGTGTGTGTGTGTGTGTGTGTGTGTGTGAGTGTGTGTGTGTGTGTGTGTGTGTGTGTGTGTGTGTGTGTGTGTGTGTGTGTGTGTGTGTG